>NC_134483.1:90777496-90807496 GCF_040206685.1 Ascaphus truei | reverse complement strand
AGTGCGAGCAGGGAAAATTAAAAAAAAAAAACACGTGTACTGCTTGGGCCAATAGGAGCTCGCAACGGTGTTAAATCCACTCGCCGGGGGCGTGCAGATGTATAGGTTTGTCGAACACTGTATTTATATATATATATGTGTGTGTGTATGTGTGTGTATGTGTGTGTATGTGTGTGTATGTGTGTGTATGTTTGTGTATGTGTGTTTGTATGTTTGTGTGTATGTGTGTGTATATGGGTGTATATGGGTGTATTATACAGGGAGGTGCTAGCAAGAAGCAAAAGTCTATACAAAAACAGACACGAGATACAAGGATTACTC
The DNA here is from genome assembly GCF_040206685.1 of Ascaphus truei. NCBI lineage: Eukaryota > Metazoa > Chordata > Amphibia > Anura > Ascaphidae > Ascaphus > Ascaphus truei. The sequence continues at coordinate 90,807,175 of NC_134483.1, read as the reverse complement.
TAATACTGTATGCTATATATGCCCCAAAAGTTTTAAACAATGAAAATATATTTTAAAAAATTAACCTTTAATATGCTGATGGTAAACAAATGTGAACACATGAATCCCTATTTACTAAATAAAGTAATGGGGTTGTGCTTATCACAGGTGCTAAACCCTTCTTTGTTCTATCTTCGATAATCTACATATACTGTATGTAGCAAGGGTTGAGTGGGGGACAGAATCAGGTAAATCAGTGAGAGATCATTTGTAAATTTGTTTCACAGATACATAATAATTATCCAGATGGTTTGAGCCATGCACATATACTCTCACTCTACACATTGATACTTCCCAGAGTGAACTACTCAACTAGGTGAACCATTGTATATGAAGCAGAAGTTTCCCTGTATTCAGTCCTGTGATCAGGGGAAGTTTATACTCTTCAGTTATAGAACCATGGTTCTGTCAGTTAAAGTTCCCTTTATTGTAGTAATATTGCTTTAAAGTAGAGTACACTATGCCTGGAAATGCAGGCTTGATGGCAGTGCCATCGGTGCCACTGCACCGAGCCCCGCACTTAGAGGCCCCCCACTCTTCCCCAGATCATGTAAACTGATTTCCAGGGGAGAGTGCGGGGCCTCTGTAAGTGCCTCTTACCTTCTCTATGGAGCCTACATCTCGTCCTGCAATCATGTAATGACGCATCGCCATGACAATGTGACATCACATGATGCCACAGCGCCATGATCTCACAAAGTAGTAGGAGAAGATATAATTCTGGAGAAGGTAACAGGTCCCACCAAAACTCCATTGCGCCGAGCCCGTAAAACTCAGAGCAGGCCCTGATGCCAGGTAAAAACCTAATCTGAATGACATGGCTCAAAGATCTATCAGCTGTATGGATCTAATTCTATCAACTTTAACAATGTTAACCTTTCCCTCCTGCCAGTGAAAAATTAGCCTCCTGCTGAATATGCTCGTCAGTATTGTATCCCCTCTCTGAGTGTGCCCTGGTGTCATGCAGGACAACCATGCGCTGTATTACACTAGCACCTAGAGATGTCAGGCGTTAGTGAGGTCATGCGCACACCCAGTGCGTGTTTCACCAGGCGGCTACATCGGGGTTGGAGTCTAATGTCTCTCTGAAGGGAGTTCAAGTTGCTATGATTAGCAATTGGCTTCCGCTTTTCCATAGATTTTTGACAGCTAGCAAGTCACTTATCTTTATTTTAGGGACATACCCTTTCATACTCTTTAAGGGTAATATTGCAGAAATTATTTATAATGTTATACTCTAGAGGAATAGTATGAATATACAGAGTCATAAAATATAAATGCAAAATACCACTTTTATACTGTTTGATATTGGGAATAGTGTATATTGAGACCCATGGGGTTATATGTCTATCTGGAAACTTTTTGGTAAATAATGTTTTGGCCCAGATTCTTTCTTGTGCATTCATTTTAACAATTAGTGGACCTCTATTCATTTTCAGAGATACAGTAAATCACTTTCATACTCTGCAGTGAATGTTATCCCAGAGTTGATTTATGGTACTATATTATTGAAGAATAGTTCATACCTTATATACATATGTATACACACCACATTGTCATTGGTGCAAGGTTTGCTCTCAGAAATACACAGAATGTCTGCTTCCTATATGGTGGGAGAGAAGACAAAATCCTCATTTAAGCCATTGGGGTTTAGGGTATGTAGGTTATCGATCTATCTGGATTCCTTTTTTCGAATTCCTTCCTGTTGAGTCAAGTTAGAATTGACAGCCTTTGGCATTGCTGACAAAATCATTTCTGATAATAAGTTTGAGTTCCTTATATGTTCATAAGGAGATATTGTATGACATAAGAGTTAAGATAAGCAACAGATGTAAATACCATGTTAGGACATCATTTAAGATGGCTGATGGGTAATTTGTCTGGATAAATATCCAGCAGTTTTAACAGGTTTAGCTAAAGACAAGTTAAGACCAGGAGAGATGAGGATCCGAATTAATTTAACATCACGATACCAAGATCCAATAGAAGGATTCCACTTCAAGAAAAATATGCAACCATCTTTGACAATATCCTAAGCTAGTTGGAGGCCATTGCCATTCTGTACTATTAATTTGTATGTAAGTATTAATCTTCAAAATAAACATTTCTTTTTGTGTGCAAAGATCAGAATGCTGAGTTCTGTTATGCTGGAGTAATTTATAGAAAAAACAAAGGACATTTAAAAACCTGTAATGCATGTGAGAAGTGTGCATTTTTGCTTGTATACAAATTCATTTAGTTTAGTCCTCACTCTCATCCATATCTTCAACTCCCTTTCCTCTGGCACTTTGCACTCATCGTTTAGGCATGCTTTGGTCACACCTATTCTCAAAAACAACATCACTGACTCTACGTGTCTTGTATTGTATTGTATTGTATTGTATTGTATTGTATGTTTTTATTTATATAGCGCCATTAATGTACATAGCACTTTACAGTAGGAATACACGGGGTAAACAAATAAATAACAGATAATATAAATAACAGGTCATGGGAATAAGTGCGTCAGACATAAAAGTAACATTAAGGAAGAGGAGCAGGGACTCGTCGCTTACAATCTAATTGGTAGGTAGGGAGAACGTACAGAGACAGTAGGAGGGCTTCTGGTAAGTGCATCTGCAGGGGGCCACCTTTTTGTATCATGTGTCTAGTATTATCCACAGTGCTAGTCATATGCTTTTTTAAGCAAGTGTGTCTTAAGGTAGGTCTTAAAGGTGGATAGAGAGGGTGCTAGTCGGGTATTGAAGGGAAGGGCATTCCAGAGGTGCGGGCAGTCAGTGAAAAAGGTTTAAGGTGGGAGAGGGCTTTAGATGCAAAGGGGGTAGAAAGAAGATATCCTTGAGAAGAACACAAGAGTCGGGATGGTGCATAGCGAGAAATTAGGGCTGAGATGTAAGGTGGGGCAGAAGAGTGTAAAGCTTTAAAAGTGAGGAGGAGAATCGAGTGGGATTTGATCAGAAGCCAGGAGAGGGATTTCAGGAGGGGAGACGCGGAGACAGATTTAGGAAAAAGCAGAGCGATTCTGGCAGCAGCGTTAAGGATAGATTGTAAGGGAGACAGGTGAGAAGCAGGAAGGCCCGGAAAGCAGGAGGTTACAGTAATCAAGACGGGAGAGAATGAGGGCCTGAGTCAGAGTTTTAGCAGTCGTGCAACAGAGGAACGGGCGTATTTTTGTGATATTACGGACGAAAAAGCGACAGGTTTTAGAAACGTTTTGAATGTGAGAGGAGAATGTGAGAGAGGAGTCAAGTGTGACCCCTAAGCAGCGTGCTTGGGCTACCACGTGAATGATCGTACTTCCAACAGTAATGTGGAAGGAGGTAGTATGGCCAGTTTGGGAGGAAATATCAGAAGCTCTGTTTTTGCCATGTTGAGTTTAAGGCGGCGGAGGGCCATCCAGGATGATATAGCAGAGAGACATTCAGAAACTTTGGTTTGTATAGCAGGTGTAAGGTCGGGGGTTGAAAAGTAAATTTGTGTGTCGTCAGCATAGAGGTGATATTTAAACCCAAGAGATGTTATTAGGTCACCTAGAGAGAGTGTGTACAGAGAAAAGAGAAGAGGTCCCAGGACAGAGCCCTGGGGTACATCCACAGAGAGATCAATAGAGGAGGAGGTGTTAGCAGAAGAGACACTGAAAGTACGATGGGAGAGGTAAGAGGAGATCCAGGATAGAGCTATGTTCCAAATACCAAGAGTATGGAGAATGTGAAGGAGAAGAGGGTGGTCCACGGTGTCAAATGCTGCAGAGAGGCCGAGCAATATGAGCAGAATGTAGTGACCTCTGTCTTTGGCAGCATGGAGGTCGTCAGTTATTTTAGTGAGGGCTGTTTCCGTGGAGTGAGCAGTGCGGAAGCCAGATTGTAGAGAGTCTAGGAGAGAATAGGTGCTCAGAAAATGGAGCAAGCGAGAGAATACAAGACGTTCAAGGAGTTTGGAGGCAAAAGGCAGGAGGGAGACAGGACGATTGTTTGAAGGACAGGTAGGGTCAAGCTTGCTGTTTTTGAGTAATGGTATGACTGTTGCATGTTTGAAGGAGGAGGGAAAGGTACCAGAGTAGAGGGAGGAGTTAATTGCCTTAATTATTACTGCCCTATATTCAGCCTGCCTTTTACCTCCAAACTGCTAAAACGTCTCGTGTTCTTCCAATGATCAACTTTCTTAATTCCAATGCTCTCCAGGACCCTTTACAATCTGGCATTCATACAGCTCACTAAATGGTGTCTGTCCTCACTAAAGTCGCCAATGATCTCCATGAAGCAAAGTCCCAAGGTCATTGCCCTACTTATCCTACTCTCTCTAACCAAGCTTTAGCCTGGTTCTCATCTTAACCTATCTCATCGCTTATTTTCTGTCTCGGTTGCTAATATGTTTTCGTCTCCTGTTGATCTTTCTGCTCAGGGCTCTGTTCTGGGACTTCTCCTTTTCTCTCGTAACACACTATCACTTGGTGACCTCATCACAACTTCTTTAGCTTTAGTTATGCTCTCTATGCAAATGATACTCAGATATATCTATCCACCCCTAACCTTGCACCTGAAATCCAGTTCCAAGTCTCTGATTGCCTCCTGGCTATATCCTTGTTGATTGTGGTCCACTGCCTTAAAAAAAATCTCAAATTTCCTCCTGGTGTAATATCCTCTTTTTCAATCACAGCAAACAGTACTACCATCTATAATTTCTTCAAAGCACGCTGCCTAGGAGTGCCATTTGACTTCTCCATTCCAATACACAGTATGGCTAAAATTGGTCGATTTACTTCTGTAACATTGCCGAGATCCGACCTTTCCACTGTCAATCTAGTGCTAGAACCTTAATGTATGTCCTTATACTCGCCCATCTGAGATTATTGTAATATTCTGCTAACAGGCCTCCCTACCTCACAACTTTCTCCTTTGCAAAGAGGTTATAAACCTGGAGCATGGGCAGCAGCTGTACACCATTGATTAGGGGTCCCCCTGTCCCATACTCGGGCATCATGCTGAATCCCTAATCATTAGTTCAGTCTTGTCAGGATTGAGCTTCAGCCAATTTATCTCCATCCATGCGGTCACCTCGTCTAGACATTCTGTCAGTGTGGCAACAGTCATCCCTGAGCTGCCCTGGGAAGAAACATAGATCTTAAGCAACTGAATGGGCTTTAGGGCGCCATCCAACTTAATGCTGTTTAGTAAATATTGCTCAATATGTACTAAATATGTACAGTCAGAATTGACCCTTTCCAGAAAGATTGTTTTATTTCTCAAGGTTACACATGTGGAACCTATGCGTCCCTACTTTTTCAGCCAATGCATGTCACAACACCACACTTCATCAAGTGCTCCCTGTGTTGTTTCTCTGCATGAATATTTCAGACAAGAGCTTACAACTCATCCTGTGTCAACCACTTTATGAACAGAGCTTCCCGCAGTAACCTAATGAGAGGGGTGCAGCAGTGGAGCATGGCAGGTTGACTGAGGAAATAGCAATGATCGCAATAGCTTGATGGAGCAGAACTGTTTAAAACCTGGCTGCCTAATGAACATATGTGAGTATGTTTATAATGATGTAGTGTTTTCTGTTTATAATAAATAGCCACTGTTAAAATGGAGATGTAAAGAAATCTGCACTGGGAATATTTAAATGCAATGGGAACCAGTAGTCATTTTTCATGTGTCTGGAAAGTCCTAATTTCATTACTTTCCTTAATCAGTTATTCAGCTTCCTCTGCTGCTGTTTCTTTTAAATGTCTTGTGCTCCTTTCTGCTCTGCTTCTTGTATCCTGTCTGCCTAATGGTAACAAAGGTCACCATTTGGAAACAAAGCAGGAAGCAACTGCAGAAGCTGAAAGAACAAGGTGAACCTTTAACCTTAAACATTGTTAGCAGGAGGGTACTCAAGGATAGGGCCTACCACCAAATATTAGCTTGATGGGGGCCAAAGAGATACTAGTTGTAGAGATCCTAGTTGTAGAGATCCTAACTGCATTTACGGAACACTATATATATATATATATATATATATATATATATATATATATATATATATATATATATATATATATATATATATATATATATATATATATATATATATATATATATATATATAGTTATGGTGGGTAAAAAAAGTGACAAAAAAACCCTCCACTGTTAGCATGTGGTGGAGGTGGAGGGTTTTTTTCCGCCTTTTTCACCCACCATAACTTAAAATGTAAATGGTAAACCTACCCAGCCTTGAAAATTGCAAAACCAGTACAACCAACCTCACACTGATGAGACCCAAAAGGTCTGACTCTGAGTGGTGTGGCTGGCTTTGCATCTAATCCCATGCTGTGCTTAAAAGTTCTGTGAACAGCAGGCATTTGCTTTTAAGGGTTCCATGTAAAATGGTTTTCAGGCAAAAGGTGACACATTGTGTGCCCATTTGCATGTCATTTCCCAGAATCCTTTGCTGCAGTGGAAGCTCTGTATGCTAGGTGATAATGTTGAAAGGCAGGGTTGCAGACCTGTCTAAGACATGTGAATGTGCTCACAAGTGATATTCTTTATTGGCTACATGCTAATGGTTGAGGTTTTTTGCCGCATTTTTCACCCACCATAACTTAAAATGTGTATGGTATATTGTAAGGGAGTCGAGGGGTTAAACTCCCTTTTTGAAATCATCAGGAGTTGCACTGGTGTCAGGTTTCATGCAGGGGGTGTGTCAAACTCTTGTTTGAACACATATAAAATGCAGGAAGTAACTGCTGTCAGTGTCCCTGTTTGGAGTCTGTTAGGAGGATCACAGACAGAGCTCCCACCCGCAGGGATCCAGGCTGGTTGACCAGAGGAGTTTGCCTGGCAACCGTGAGGAACCCACAGCCTCACCCAGCAGAGAAGCCTGTAGCGGAGAATGGCAAAAAGACTTATTGGGAGCAGCAGGACTTCACTGCCTGCATCTTAAGTGCCTGGAGATATCGAGACGCTGGACCAGAATGCACAGACTTTCTATATTGTTCCCTAAATATTGTTTAATGTGTTTTTGGATTGGGAACTGGCCTACCCAGCCAGTCAGATAGAAAGGGCCGGAGTAATGTTTATTTAGTCTCCTAACATGGAGTAGGTGTTTAGTTTATGATTTGGAGTATTTTGCCTTAAAGGGGCAGTAACCCCAATGTTTTGTTTACTGTTTTGTGGCAAATAAAACCACTCCAATATTATAGTTTACCCAAAAGTGCATGTGTGAACTCATATCTGACCTTGCCTACAGGCCGCTCCATCATATATATCTATCTGTATAATTGAATCTGGTCTATAACTGTTAAATATGCCTATAATATATATATTTTACTGTGCATGCAATGTCTTGTATATAATGTATAACCACTTAATCTAACTATGTATTTGTAACCATGTTTTTGCCATCATAACTCTGTGCCCAGAACATACTTGAAAACGAGAGGTAACTCTAAATGTATTACTTCCTGGTAATATGCAAAGGTATGTGGGTATGTAGCACACCAAAACAGTGCAAATAAATGCAAAAAATGCGATACTTGCGCACAATGCCAGAGCTCCTGGTTCAAGGATGGCCTATCTGCAGCAATCCAAGTATACAGCAACAGGAAAGATGATCCAGGGCTCCACGGATTTTTAGCAAAAGAATTTATTCATAATACACAACGTTTCGGCCTCACTTAGGCCTTTGTCAAGTGACTGGTAATAAAGATTTTGCTCAAAATCCGTGGAGCCCTGGATCATCTTTCCTGTCATTTCCTGGTAAAACATTTTATAAATACATTTTATTTTATAAATAAACATATCTATATCTATATATTTTTATATAGTGTGTGGTCTAGGTCCAAAAAATGGCATTCTAATGGAAAATTTCAGATGTTTATCAGTGAGAAGTCTATGACACTGTTAATGCTAAAAATCAGTGAAAAAAATCAGTGAGGTGGACTTCAAATCAGTGAGACTCACAGAAAATCAGCGAGATGTGGATGCCAAAGGTGTGTGTATGTACAGTATACTGTATGTTAATAGCATGGACTCCTGACTACTTCTGCCTATATGGGCAAAGGCAATTACCAATACTTTTAGCCAGGCACTGCCATCCACTGCACATACACTTTCCTCTACTATCCCTGTAGTCTCCCAACATACCAGGGATTCATTTTCCTATTATATTTGATGCACTTTTTGTATTATATTTTCTCTGTCTGATTATGAAAGCGATGTTGGTGCTATGTAAAAATATATATATACATACATACATACTGTAAATGGGGGTACCTTTGGTCAAAGTTTGATGTTAAAGCGTCCCACATTTTTTGTCAAACACTCTTTAAGAAGTATGGGATTTTTAAAGAAATCAAGAAATAGAACAGAGAACATACAAAATGCAGGGGAGGGCACAAGGGGGACAGGAGAACAGAGGCAATATCAGTAAACATTATATTTTGGAGTAATCTTGTTACATAATCACAGCAGATATTTTCTAAGCATCAAAGATACTGTATTTTCAGAGCTTCAGCATAATAAAGGTTCCCATTAAAAAAAAACGTGGGCATTATGTTGTTCCTGGTCAATATTTCCATTTTCGATTATAAACAGGTTTTAATATATTATCAAATGATGGTGCTTTTGTTTGCTTCCAAAATCTGGCTAGCACACATCTGTAAGCCAAGAGTATGTGGGAGACAAGTTTCATGGTCATTTTATCAACATATGGGGGTAATTTACCCAATATTATTATCAAATGATCTGTTATCAACATTAACCCCTGTAAGAGAATATATACAACAAAGGACAATGTCCCATACAGACTGAATCATAGGACATTTTACCCAGATATGCATAAGAGAGCCTCTTTGTCCACATTGCCTGCAACATAATGACGAAACAGATGGATAGATGGCATGAATCCGGACAGGGGTCATGTACAAGCAGTAAAGCAATTATAGGCATTATCCTCAATTGTTGTACAAATGGAATTGGTGGCTGCAATCTCCCAAATTTCCTGCCAGATTCCAGTCTAAATTTGTGCCTCCCATGACTACATACCCTCTCCCATGACATCATATCCTTGCCTCATATCTCTACAAAAAAAAATAAGTATATTGTAGAATAGTTAATTTAGTTTGATTTAGGAGATGCAGAGATAGAAGGAAAAAAAAGTATGATAAGGAAGATCTTTTATCTTAAATTCCTTTTGGATAAAACGCAGAATTTGCTGATTTTAATCAAAATCTGCCCTTAGGTTCGATGTATTTTTACAATTATTTTTGAAAGATTTAAGAGAGTCCAGAGTGCATATCCTTGACTCTAAAAATATCAGTATTGACCCAATTTTGTACGGCATGCCATTATTATCTGGAGGAAGCGCGGTATTGGACCTCAATGGAGCCATCGGAGAGGCAGTTTGAAATAACTCTAGCTTTAGTTCACTTGTTCCCAAATTCTACCAGAATGTTGAAGTACTGGGAAAGTTAACACTGCTCTGGTTTTGTTTCTTAGGCCATAAAAGATCAGTAAGGATTACTTGGTTAAAGAGTGCCTTTACAATTTCGACAAATCTTTCCATAGCTATGGGTAGGGTCCATATCACTAACTGACCCAGGGAAGCTTCCTGTTAATGTCTGGGTAAAGAAGTAAGGCTTAAGCCTCATTTGTCCTGGAGTGAAATAATATAGTTTTGTTTATCCTAGGATATTTTAATTCCAAACAATAATTTAAAATCTTTAACATATTGGGATAGGCAATGTGTGAAAATAATAGAGAATACAAGGAAGGACATTTCCTGTTTACAGCGTATGCCTACCCAGGATATTGGTAATTTCTCCCATAATATCAGATCTTGAATATGTGTAATTGTCGGTAGGTAATAAGCAGCGTAAAGACTTTGATATTCTCTAGTAACTTTAACTCCCAGGTATTTAATCCAAGTACTCCTCACTGTTCCGAACTGCAGAATATGACGGTGTTTTAGAAATAAACGATAATAATAATTGAATATTTTGTTGACCCCATTAAAAAAACAAAATGTATTTCTAAGAGTTTTAAAGTGTAAGATGGGAGATTGATATCTAGTGCTTCCTATTTGATACTATTCATTTTAAATCCTGATAAAGAACCAAACTGGGAGAAGACTTGTATCAAATTAGGCAGTGAAATCAAGGGTTCAGTGATGTCAGCGAGATATCGGCAAAGAGTGTTAATATTCTTCTCTGCAAATTTGGCAGCCTAAGATATCAGTATAACTGCGTATTAGGTTGCTAAGAGGTTCCATTGAGATGGCAAACAATAAAGGGGAGAGGGGGCAGTCCTGGCGTGTACCATTAGAAATAGGCAAAGTCTGTGAGATATGTTCATGTACTGTAGCTTAACCAGAGCAGAAGGATAGGCATATAGGGCATTAATGCCAGACAGTAGTTCACACAGTTTTTTGACCACAATTTTTAATGATAGAATCAATTACAAAACAAAGAATAAAGTACTACTGGGGAAAAAAAGAAGATTAAAGAAATAGTATTTATGAAGTATGAATAAATATAGAACAAGAGATTTCCGAAAGCAATGCAAACAAACACCCATATTTTGCACTTATGAATAATATAGTATGAAATTGTCACATACCAGAGCCTTTTCATTGGTGTACAAGAAAAAAGGTTTCACTAAATTCTGTAATTGTAAACATATGATTTTTTTAAATATATCTCATAAGGATACCCAGATCTAATGTAGAAGGGTCTGTTTTTGCGTGCTATATTGTTTTGCTAATCACTTAAAGCAGCAATCCTGGCATTTTTTGAGGTTTTTTGTTGGGGAGGGGGGGCAGAATTGGAGCCGGAGGTCCCCTGAAACTGAACAGCGTTATTCCTACCTCTGTGGTACCTCCTGGTTCCCAAGATATATTTTTTTATGTGCCTGTAAAATTAAAGTAAAATCAAAGATGGTTGCCACGGTCATCCAATAGGAATCTGCAAAACTGTATCATGCTCTGATGAGATTGCTTCTTTCTATTGGTCTGTGGGAGTGAATCTTTGCTGTTAGCCATATTGAATTCCCAAAAAGGTCCAGAAACACTGACATATACTGTATGTAACCCTCCTTGCCCGGCTCTCAAGGAGGGAACATCAGTTCTACTACTGTATATACAGCGATAGTGCTCTGTCCCGCAAATCTTATCTAACACCCTTATCATTTCAGGGTTTTTGGTAGGTGCGGGCTGGGCTTGAATAAGCAGATAGAAAAAGGATGGGCGCCAGGTACTTTTGTAAAACATATGTAACACACTTCCCCCACCCCCAATCGCAGATAGGGACCACGTGGGGAAATATACCTGTGTTACTGTGTATGGTGCAATACCTGTCAGGTTCACAGGAGGACTGAGCCTCCACCAGTGAGAGCCTGGGGTGTATCCTGGAACGTACTTACATAAACAGCGCCTCCACCTGTACAGGATCCTAGAGTATAGAATAACCCTTGACACAGTACCTCATACACAGTAACCACATACACCAAAATATATATAAACAGTTTACTGTATATGCAGAACAGAACCATAACATATCATCAACAGTACATTAGTATCACCCTGTAACACTGACCTCCTAGGGCCATAACCCCATACCAGGTACCCAAGAGTCCCACAACCCTTCCCCTTAGGAGTGATCAGCTCCGTAAATGGTGAAGGGTAAAGTTGGTGCACTTGGTGACTGATACCTGCCCGGGGCTCCTGCACTCGGGTACAGCAGAACAACAGGAAGAGGATCTGTCGCCGTCCAGCGCCAAAGCATCAGCGATGGCATCCTCTTCCAAATAGGGTGGTCTCCCTCTGGATGATCTCACCATACAGATAGTCTCTAATCTGTAGTGAGATAGATCTGGTCCCAGACCTCACTTGTCAGGGCCGCGCAGCACTGCATCTGTGTCCCTGAACAAACCCACTGCTAAAGGGGCAAAGTCTGTAGGGGCCGTACCTAAAGCAGCCACAAGCTAGGATGGGTCGGGGCCTAACTGGACCTTAGGGGTAACCTGGCCTAGTGCAGAAGCCACTTGCTCCCTGCACACACAACCTTCCCCTACCTTGTCCCAGCACCGACTGACTCTTCCTGTCCTGAGCGCGCCAAATGTATCTCTCCTCAGGGAAAGCTATAAACCCTATTGGCTCCCTGGTGTCAGGTGACCTATCTGCCCCAAAGCACTCTGGGTGTTGTAGTTCCCCATGGCCCCCTTTAGCATAGGGGCCATGTGCGCGATCCTCACTGTGCTTGTGCGATCCTGTAATGGCCGCCGCTACTTTTCTCTGTAATGACCCTACTTGACCCTGTAATGGCCGCCACGTCGCACGATCTTATGCGCATGCACAAACACTTGGGGCAACCCCAATAAGGTCGCCGTAAGACCTGGGGCTATACTGCGCATGCACGAGCTCTCGCGCATGCGTGAACGCATTAAACATGGCGGCGCCCTGCAGCTAATGCCGCCGAGAGCCCCAGCAACGCGATCACCCCCGCAGCTCCATGACAAGCCATGGGGGTCCCCGCAACAGAGCGGAGGTAAGGGGGCACGAGGAAAACCTGGCTACAATCTCCCCCTGGTGAAAATTCCAACGCCCCCCTTTGGGACAGTGAACACCATATGACCATACAGCATAAAATTACACAATCAAAATGCAGTCCTGTTCTCTCCCCTCTGGGGGAAGAGAGTTCTGAGGGAGTCCTGTTCTGCCTTACCCCTTTGGGGGTGAGGTATGTCTGAGTACAGAGGGTAGCCAGGGCTCTGGCTGCTCTACCTTTTCCCGTAGGAGAGAGGGAAGGATACCCCTGGGCCAGGATGCCTTATGAGGAGAAGAACTATGTGTGCTGTAAGGATGTATCTGTGCTGTGAGGCCCCGAATAAAAGACAAGTTGCATTGTTGCTGGTACTCCAGAGTGCTTCTTGCTAGAAGGAAAGTTACTGTAGGGATTAATCTCTGCACCAACCTGGGTAAAAGACCCCTGCACCCCAAGCTCCCTACTACATCTACGGAGACTCAGCCTCCTGGGAACTGACAGATTAGTAACAAAAAAATCTGTAACACACAAATCTCCCTTGTGGGGGGGGGAGGAGGAAGGGGGTGTTACACTTTTTACAAGACTCACACTGTGAGCCAGAATTCTGAAGAAACCGTTTCCAGAACATTGGGTGGAGCTATATATACCCGTCTATCACCACATACTGTAGTGACATCACTGGTCACAAGACATACGAGGAGTGGCAATCCCCTTGCATAATCATCCTACATCACATGATGTGGAGTGAAGAAACCTGAGTGAGCCCACACAATTAACCCATTGATTGACATAACAAAGTAGATATGTCAGGGGCCAGGATGTCCCTAGAGATTTAAAAAAAAAGCATGGTTCAGCTCCAGTATAAAAATTAGAGACAAAGTTTACAAAATCAGAAAATCTGACTAGTGGCACCAGAATAACCAGTTACACCAGAATAACCAGTTACACCAAAGACATACCAGACATACAAAATTATTCCTTTGTTCTTGGGGAATCAGATAAACATATCTTAAATTGCCTCACAAGTAAATAGGGGAGGCATAGATCTTTCAAATAAATCTGCAGCTTCCATATGGAAGGTAGTACGAGTACTGGGGTAGGCCTAATGGCTTCTAACAGCAATCCTTTAATAACTGCTAAGCTTCCTTCAAAGGTACCATATTAGCTCACATACAGTGCAACAATTTCCCATCAGTACACATAATTGGCAGGCCCGCCGACAGGACTGATGGGGCCCAGAAATCCGGGCACCACCTGAGCCCCAGGCCCAATGTGGTTGGGGATACCTTGCTCTCCCCCCCCCCCCTGTCACCAGCCCTGACGATTGGTGGGTAAATATTTAAATGTTTACATGTACAACATGTAATGAGATTTGTAGAGGGGATCACATAGAGCTCGCTGCTTTGACGTCAGACGTGTGAGAGACCCTTACCGTTTATGTTGCTGTACCAAATTGTATGTTTACTATGTACCATTAAATGTGGAATATCTCCCTAACGCACTGCCTTCTCTGCGCTCCTTCTTTTGTTTTTTCTATGATATATATCCCGGTTGATCATCGGACAGTCTGGGATCTGCGCTAGGAAGAGGACTAGGCTAAAGGTGGAAGAAGCTGAATATGTGGAATTGTGGTACATTTTTTAAAACCCAACAACAAATAGTGGTTGAATGGTTCTCACAGCTTTGGAATCAGTTACCAAAATCCATGTGACAGTTACATTTGCCAAAAATCATTATACAGTAATAATGTGTAACGGTGTTTCCCTCACTCGATGGGAGATTCTGCCATTACAGTGTGTGTGGTGCGTGCTACAGTACCTGTTGGTAAGCAGGAGGGCTGAGTCATCCGCTGATGATTGTGGGGACACAGGATAGGTTTCTGGGGTACATACCAGCATGGTTTTCTAGCAGTGCAGCGCCTCCATTTGCTGCAGGCTCCAGATGTATGCAGTCGATCTCCTATGATAGAAACAATCCCTCTCTTTCCCCAGTAAGATCACACACCAGGCAGGAGGTATATGAAACAGGAACGGTTTATTCTGTTCAGCTCAGTTCTGCTCAGCAGTCACAGCAGGCCTCTGCCCTATGTAGTCTCTGGTGTTGTATCCAGCTGTAGGATGCACCATGGGTCAAGGGCCCCTGCAGCAGTCCTTGCTCTTCCCTGATCCTCTATCAGGATCAGGGGAAAGGTGCACCCTCACTCTCCCCCAGGGGGAAGAGGAACAGGAAGGCCAGTACTCAGGCAACCTGTGTGTGACCTGCCTCTCTCAAGTGGGGAGAGGCACTGACTACATTTGGGCGGCACTCCCCTCAAGTACAGCCAGGAGGGCACCAGGTCTGACCCAGGATTGGGTGAACCCAGGCCTGGTTCCACCTCCCCCCCTGTCACTCAAAGGCATTGCTGGGAGTAGGGGAACCCCATGATAAGTACAGGCAGCTCTTACTAGGGCTTACTGCCAGTGAGGGCTAGGTAGCCAAGAACCAGTCCTAGCTACACATGTAAAATGTCATTTTGGTTAAAAGTAACAGTCCGTGCATTTTTGGGGCATTTCACATTACCGACAATAAGTTCTCGTCTTGCTTTATTTTTCATCACTGTTTTATTTTTTACAATCTAATTCTCCATTCAGGAGATTTGAAATATTAAGTGTATGTTTAAATTGAGCTCTCTGTAGAACCCAGTGCAGCCTATAGTTTTCTATGGCAACCTCAGAGGCTAGAGATGTTGTCCAAACTGGCCAAAAATTTCCATACCCTTCTTTAGCAAATAAAAATACCACTTGTGAGCACATTCACACGTCTCAGACATGTCTGCAACCCTGCCTTTCCCCATTATCTCCTAGCATATAGTGCTTCCACTGTAGCTTGGGATTCTGGGTAATGACGTGCAAATGAGCACAGTGTCACCTTTTCTTCTATAGGAATTATCATCCAAAAAAGCCCAAATGGCCGCTTTGGATAATACAGAATTAGGCCCTAAGCGTTTGACTGCAGCATGATTTTGACTCTAATTTATTTATTTTTTTAAGAGCAGGACATGCAGAGGGGGCAAGATATTAACATTATATGTGTTAAACTCATATAGGATTCTGCGGGGGATTGCTGCTTTAAAACTGCCTTGCATGGAGTTTTGGGTTTTATTAGACAATGCACTTCCTGCCCACGTGGGTGAGGCTGGTGTTGCAGGACTGGCCTTCCACAAGCATGGGAATAAGACTCTCAGAGAAAAGTTAATTCAAGTGGCTCAGAGGCTTCCCAGGAGTCTGAAAGAAAGGGGCATTTAGCCTTTCATGGCCCACTAGAGCCAGCTAAATGGCCAGGAATAAAAGGGCATTGACCTGTAGATTTCCTGAAGGCCGCAGGGGCACTCTGACTTCAGCCCCACAGTTCTCATCACAGCTCAGGGATCATAAAGGACTTTGCGGGTCACTGACCTCCAGGCTAATAAAATCAGACAAACAATTGATGAATTTACTGTGCATCTTGTGCGTATCATATGCAGCAGTTTAGGATGAAACAATGAAGCAGCAGATCATTAGATCACTGTGTACTGCTTGATCCAAGTGCCACTTTTTTAATGTCCATAAATTTACTTCTAAAACTCATTTACAAAGCGCTTTGTATCAGGGCAAATGAAATGCAATTCTGAAGAAAAAATCAACTGCATCAGATGTATGAAGGGAAAAAAACAAAATCATTTCAAATGGAATTTTTTTAATACATTGCCCCAGAATTGCACCACCTCTTAATGCATATGCCCTATTTGGGGCCTATATCCTAAGAGTAGCAAACGGCTCTTTTGGCACAAAATTGGCGTGTCAAACTCAATTGTGATTGTATACGCTAACCTCTAATTTCTCCAGCTGTGTCAGCAGGTTTTTTTTGGCACACAGAAATGGACAGTGTTCGGTGTACAGCATACCCTCTAACTGCATCTATATAACAGGTACACTACATCATTTTGGATCTGGAAAAAACAGCCTATCAAACAGAATGTTTTCTGTGAGGTACGCTGCATAGGTTGGGGACTGCCATAGGAATTGCTTAGCAGTACTGTACCTCCATCCAACAGGAGTAGAGGAAGTTTACAGTGGACCTATTTTTAAGTGCAAAATGTTGGGGGGGTCTGAATACAGATGTAAATGGTATGTACTAAAAAATGACGTTACTGTGCACCAAAAAAAAATAGAAAAAAAGGAGAGAGTGCGTCAAAATTGTCTGTCAAGTTCAAGTTGGCGTAAACCTACAAAGACTGTTAATAGTGTATTGTTTTCACAGTATGGCTATAATAAATAATATTGCATTTATCATTTATATTTATAGGTACTAGTTATAAATCAATAACCAAACAACGCACATGGATCTGTTTGAATTTAAATTGTTTCACTCATGTGTTTGCACATGAGGATGTGTAAAAAAAAATGAAATAAAAAAAATAATGCTATATACTGTATTTACTGTATGAAGCCTTCTGCGCAATGTTTTGCAGGTTTGTATTACTTTTTAGCATTGACATTTTTTAAGCAACACAAATGTAAAAAAAATGTAAGTACATAGGCCCCCATGAGTTTAATTCATTTATGGGATAATGTATCAATGGGGTCTGCTTATTCCTGCCTGCAAAACCAAGGTATAAATAGCACAATATGTATATGATAAAATAAATACCATTAAAAGCAATTCGTTTTTTTTTCCTTTTATAAATATAGTGCAATTATTTCGCATTGATTTTGTCCCAGTTTAGTAGCTGGGAGACTGTAGTACATAACCCCACAAATTTAAAACAAGGTATTTTTTTTTCTTTTTTTATATAAGTGTTTACACATAACAAATAAAATCCACAAGTGCAATGAAAAAGAAAGAATGCAGTAAATACACATTAAGGAGCAAACAAAATGTTTGTTTTTATTTTTGAACAGTGTAACTCTGTCAGAACTCACATTTAGCCGCAATGAAAAAGTAAAAAATGTGGAGTTAACGGTGCATCGGAGGTCGGCAACACTAATTATGCACCATTAAGTTGTCATCATTAAACTTCTGTTTGGAGCGTGGGGTGCTTAAGGTCACAGGCTGCTTTCGGTCATTAGGGCCGGCTTAACCAGTTCCAATTCTGAAACTATCATGCCATTGTATGCAGGGATTTGCAGCTTTCCCACTTGCGTATAACCAAGTGAAAATCCAAGACCATGGTGACTTCTACAGCCTGGACTAGCCTTATAGTATATAGTCTATTGTACCTTGACTATCAACATTGCTGTAACAGACCAACAAAACTGTGCATGTAAACGTGTGTTTTATTTTTTATGAAAATCAAAAGCATAACATAGATGTAACGATACTCTGTCAGGACGTTAGCATAACATAGATGTAACGATACTCTGTCAGGACGTTAGCATAACATAGATGTAACGATACTCTGTCAGGACGTTAGCATAACATAGATGTAACGATACTCTGTCAGGACGTTAGCATAACATAGATGTAACGATACTCTGTCAGGACGTTAGCATAACATAGATGTAACGATACTCTGTCAGGACGTTAGCATAACATAGATGTAACGATACTCTGTCAGGAAGTTAGCATAACATAGATATAACGATACTCTGTCAGGATGTGAGCATAACATAGATGTACCAATACTCTGTCAGGACGTTAGCATAACATAGATCTAACGATACTCTGTCAGGACGTGAGCATAACATAGATGTAACGATACTCTGTCAGGACGTTAGCATAAGATAGATGTAACGATACTCTGTCAGGACGTGAGCATAACATAGATGTAACGATACTCTGTCAGGAAGTTAGCATAACATAGATATAACGATACTCTGTCAGGAAGTTAGCATAACATAGATGTAACGATACTCTGTCAGGACGTTAGCATAACATAGATGTAACGATACTCTGTCAGGACGTTAGCATAACATAGATGTAACGATACTCTGTCAGGACGTTAGCATAACATAGATGTAACGATACTCTGTCAGGATGTTAGCATAACATAGATGTAACGATACTCTGTCAGGACGTTAGCATAACATAGATGTAAAGATACTCTGTCAGGAAGTTAGCATAACATAGATGTAACGATACTCTGTCAGGACATGAGCATAACATAGATGTAACGATACTCTATCAGGACGTTAGCATAACATAGATGTAACGATACTCTGTCAGGACGTTAGCATAACATAGATGTAACGATACTCTGTCAGGACGTTAGCATAACATAGATGTAACGATACTCTGTCAGGATGTTAGCATAACATAGATGTAACGATACTCTGTCAGGACGTTAGCATAACATAGATGTAACGATACTCTGTCAGGAAGTTAGTATAACATAGATGTAACGATACTCTGTCAGGACGTGAGCATAACATAGATGTAACGATACTCTGTCAGGACGTTAGCATAACATAGATGTAACGATACTCTGTCAGGACGTTAGCATAACATAGATGTAACGATATTCTGTCAGGACGTTAGCATAACATAGATGTAACGATACTCTGTCAGGACGTTAGCATAACATAGATGTAACGATACTCTGTCAGGACGTTAGCATAACATAGATGTAACGATACTCTGTCAGGACGTTAGCATAACATAGATGTAACGATACTCTGTGAGGACGTTAGTATTCTGTTGTTGATTATTGGACTGTTCCATTTTGTATTCAGTTTTGTTAAATGTGACAAATGCCATATATTGCATTAAAGTAGCTAGTGGAAGAATACCTATGAACCCCGTTTAAATCCTAGTATCTGCTGCTCTTGAGACCTTGGGAAAGTCACTTATCTGTAATGAAAAATAATTAGATTGCACGCTTTGGGGAACATTAAACATTGAGCTGTGTAAATTGTAAGTGCAATATAAGAAACATGTTATTTGTATATGCAGCATCCACATATTCAAACAGTTAAATATACAGTACTCTGTTTTTAAATACTTATTTTTGTTGTCAACAATAAATGTTTTCTGCTCCTGAATGAGTATTTTCTTTCTTTTATGTCATTTTTAAACGTTAGGGATAAAACTTAATTGTTTTTCTTTACTCCATAGAAAAAAAATTAAGATTTTGCCGGCTAACGAAAATGTGATTTATACATGAAGTGAATTTTCTGTTACCTAGATATAATTTAGCAAAAACTGCACATTTCCAACCATGTACAGCTTCCTAATCCTATATAGATAAGAGACACCAAACCTAGCAATGCTGGCCACCTCTGCTCTGTCCTTATTGTTAGAAACTCTACAAACAATAAACAAAGGAATTCTTACTGTGGGGTGACCCAGTTGTGGTCATAACTTATTAACTAGGACAATGGGTCAAAATATACAGTTACTATTTCAGGCATTGCAATGTCCAGACCCCCCCCCCCCCCCCCCAGGACTATTACGGAAGGATCGTGGTCCCTTTAAGGGAAATGTTAAGTGAAGGGGCGTCATGAAAGAGGTGGGGGGGCAACTTAGGGGTAGCTAAAAGAGGGTAAAAAAGGAACCAACCGTCTTGTTTTTCCAGGGACCGAGAAGTTCAGACGATCACAGGAAACCAGCACGTTGTAGCATTTCTCAGAACACGCTGCTGACGCGTTCCGCGGGACTAGCCTTTGGAGTGGGTGGAGAATCCGCTGGAGGAGTATGCAGGATCGGCCACTCTATCTGAATAAGACCTGCTGGCTTCGGGAAGCTGTGCAAGTGGTAGTAAGGCAAATTGGGCCACCGGTGATGACCAGAGCTGTGGGAGGGGTCCTCCGGTCCCCCTGTTGCATGAGGTGAAGCAATGCGCAGGCCCGAGTCAAGGGGACATTGTGGAGGTACAGAGCTGTGAGCCAGCAGCTGATAGGGGAGGAAACATGAGGTCCAGGACCCCGGAGCATCTGGAACCTAACAAGGAGATGGGCGCAAGAACCTCGAGGAGTGCCATTCAGGCAAAAGGAGCAGCAGGCCAGTAGGAAATTGAGGGAGCGTAGGCCCAGGGCTTGGAGGGATATGGACATGGGGGGGAGGAGTTGAGGGCTGGGACAGTTCTAGTCTTGTTAGGGTGAGAAGCACGAGAGAGATTCCTGTGGATGGGTCCTCGGAGGGAGGAGGGACATAGGGCTAGTGGGGGGGTTGTCTGAGGGTGGAGAAGGAGGGGGCTGTGGGAAAGGGTGTCTGTTTTCACAATGCAGGGTAAAGCACCAGCATTTGATGGGGATCAGCTCTCGCCCGGCAGGGAACAGGGGCTGCTGGTGGCAGCAGTGAAGAGTGTGGCCACTAGGAGCATAACAGCGATTCCAGCTGTGCTGAACTAGGCTATGGCAGGTTTAGAAGCCATCTGGTCAATCAGGATGAAGAGGGGACAGGATAGAGAGGGGTTCAGAGCACAGGGTGTTGACAGGCCAGGTTTAGGTGGGGAAGGAGTTGGCGGAGTAACATAACTTTCGTGAGGGTGAGGGAATTGGTAGCCATGGTCTGGGTGTTAGGGGGAATTTCATGGTCAGAAACGCGGCTGCCGCAGGTGTGAAGGTCACAAAATGGTAGGGGGAGATACAGTGACAGTTGTTGGGAGGAGCCCAGGCAAGTAGCACAGCAGGAAATGCAGGAGAGGCATTGAAGGTGTTTCTGCAGATTAGCTTTATGGAGTTGGTTGTAATTAGGTTACTTCTTTTTGGCATACATCTCCCTGTGGAAACAAAAGAAAAGATATTGGTGGAGAGTATGGTGAGATCTGGATGCTGTTAGCGGTTTATAAAGATTTGATGGTAAAGGCTAAGGATGGGAGATGAGTAAGGATAAGAAGGAGAAGCAGGTGCCACAGACATTTGGCAATTGGCTTCAGGCCTTTGCTATTCTGGCGATACCATGAGGAGTTTCGGCAAAATATTGCAGTCGAGTGAGTAAATTTAGATATTGATAAGGATCTTTGTAGGGCGACTGTTACATTTGAGTACGTTGTTAGTTACTGTCAATGAGACAGACCCGCAGGTCAGAGGTGGGAGTATAGACTGACCCACACCTGAGATATGAATCCTAAACGAGTTAGAATAGTGGGGTCCAGTTCCGGGGTCAGGGCAAGGTACGGCAGCTTAGTCGAGGCCACGGTTCCAAGGTCGGGGCAGGAGAGAGGCAGATTGAGGTTCAGACGTTGAGGTTCTTGAAGGAGCAGGTTTGGGTGATGAAGGCGGCTAAGAACGTGACTCTGAGGTAGCTACAGTCAGTGTTAGGCCATTTGGCATTCGCTTGTACGATAATGCCAATGTGCAGAGTTTTCAATGATAGTTTGGAGAGATCACCATTGCATTCAAATTTATATGGTAATCAGGTATGATTTGGCAGTTTAGAGGTGTTTTTAGAATCCTTCAATGGAAGAACTTTGAGGTTGCAACCTAAGGTATCCAAATCAGAAATTGAACTTCTCACAGATGCTTCAGGATCGTGGGGGTTTGGCGCATATTTCCAATGCAGACGGTGTCTGGAAAGGTAGCCACAAGAGTGGTTTGAAGTGGGCTTGGTCAGGAACCTAACATTTTGCTCGCTTTTCCCGATTGTGGTGGTGGAATTTGGGGGGTTTTGACACCAGAACAAGAGGGTATTTCACTCAAACAATATGGGAGTGGTGGTGGCGATTAATGGGTTGACAGGGAGTTTGCGTGGGTAATCTGGCCGTTGCCAAGATTGGTATTACAGTTTACCTAGGAACATAATTTTTAGAGTAAAGTGTGCACCGGAGATAGGAAATTTAATTGCTGACTCATTGTCTCGTTCCAGTTTTGACTGGTTGAATAACCTGGCTCTGGGTGTGGAAACAGAAGCCAGCATGTGCCCTGATCATCTGTGATGACTGGTTTAGAAGAGTCTTGCATCTGGTGAAGGAGTCCCACGGGAGTCCCACGCTCTGTCAACCTTGGATGCCTACTGTATGTATAGGCATGGGAGGAATAGCAAGGTTTTGTGGACAGTTGGGATGAGGTGCAAGGGGAAGAGATGCAGATGGGAACAATGATAGTTTTACTGTTGCAGTTGGTGGATTTGTGTATCAACCAATGTGGTGGACAAACGCATGGCAGGAATATCATTCTTTTTTAAGATGTTTGGCTGAGGGACTAAACAAAAAAAATGGTTAATAGAATGGTGAAGGGTTGGAGGGGAAATGGTGCGACACGGGACAAGAGGCTTCCGGTGTCTCCTGAGTTGTTTCAGAACTGATGGATTCTTTGGGTTTATTTTTATTTTTTCATTTTGAAAGCACCCTGTTTAGAGTGCTCTTTCCAATTCCCTTTTTCTGGGTGTTGAGAGTTGGTGAGCTGGTGGCCAGATCTAAGGTTAAGTTGGGAAGCCTACAGGAGAGTGTAGGGAATGCGGTTCTACATTTGCTCACTGGTCTATCTTAGTCTTGCGTAAGGTGTAAGGGTGGACTTTGTGGGATTGGGGGAAGTACTGTAGAGATATACCCATGGGAGTGTCAGCAAGTACATGGAGGTAAGGCCGAAAGTGTGGAGTGTGGAGGTCTTTCCTTGTGCATGAAGAGGCTTGTATATTTATCTGCTATCAGTTTGTTTATGTGTTCAGGTTAGGGCTGGCCCAGATGGGGGTAGACGCATCCCTATATTTCTCCCACTCATTCAGGATAGGGGCAGCAACAGAGGCATCAAGGTTGGGTGAAGAGGTTATTAGGAGGATTGACCGGTTGGAAACCCAGAGGTTAAAGCTGCAGTTCAGTCAATATCCTGCATGTGTGTTTTTTTTTAATAAATCAGTTCTGTACTGTGAGAAAATACTTGTAGCATTTTCTTTTTTTTTTAAAAACAACTTTGAAAGACAATTTTTTATGTATTCTAATGTAACGAGCATTTTTGTTTCTATAGCAACCCTTTAGAAAGGCACAACCCCTTCCTTTAATGTAACAGGCTCTGGCACACCCCTTTGTGAGTCCTGCCCCCTCCACAGCCGTGCACGTGCATGAGCATGGAGCACAAATGTATCAGTCATTGCCTGGTCACATGATCTTCCCCCAGAACTGACAGAGCAGCAGCAGAAAAGGAGTAGCTCAGAATTAATTAATTAAACCTTATTCCATTGCACGTGTGTAGTTAATGTTAAATATTAACAACTCATTTAAAATCAAATCTGTATATATAATACTGTAAACAATATGTATATTTAATTTTGTGTGTATGTGAATGTGTACAATTCAATGTGTTATTAAAATTAATAATGGCTTGTTCTTGTATAGCGCTGCTAGTTTTACATAGCACTTTACAGAGACATTTTGCAGGCACAGGACCCTGCAGAGCTTAGGTGTGTATGTATGTGTTTGTATGATATAGATATATATGCACACGCAAGCATATACATGCGCACGCGCACACATACACGTGCACACGCACACATATACATGCACACACGTATACATGCGCACACGCACACATACACACATACATGCGCTCACGCACACATACATGCGCACACGCACACATACATGCGCACACGCACACATACATGCACACATATACACGCACACAAACATGCGCACACGCACACATAAACATGCACACACAAACATGCGCACACGCGCACATAAACATGCGCAAACGCACATATATACACACACAAACATGCACACACGTACATGCGCACACGCACACATATACACACGCACACATACATGCGCACACGCACACAAACATGCGCACACGCACACAAACATGCACACATATACATGCACACACGTATACATAAACATGCGCACACACACACATAAACATGCGCACACGCACACATAAACATGCGCACACGCACACAAACATGCGCACACGCACACAAACATGCACACACGCACACAAACATGCACACACGCACACATAAACATGCGCACACGCACACATATACACTGTGTGTGCGCATGTTTATGTGCGTATATATTTATGGTATTGCTTGACCTGAGGAAGAGGAAAACTCTTGAAAGCTTGTCCCATGACACAAATTGTTGGTCCAAATAAAAAAAGGTATCAATAAATACTGAAGAACTCTATATATATATATATATATATTTTTTTTTTTTTTATATATATATACTGTATGTATATATGTATATGTATGTATGGATATATAGCGAAGGTCAGCAGCCGGCAGCGGAGGGAGAGAAGGACGGCATCCTGCAGCTAAGCTCGGCAGCGGCAGAGGACAGCAGCCGGCGGCGGAGGGAGAGAAGGACGGCATCCTGCAGCAAAGCTCGGCAGCGGCAGAGGACAGCAGTGGTGGCGGCGGGAGAAGAGGACCATGTGAATGGGACAGGAGCGGGACAGGAGGGCGGTAGGGAGGAGTTACGCTGTAGCAGCGGCAGACACTGGAAGTCAGTGAATACTTCTGTCAGACCGCTTGTGTGTGTGTGTGTGTGTGTACACACACACACACGCACACACCTCTATCTAGACAAATCACCGGGAGAGGGCGGGAGAGGGTGAGTGGGTGGGTGGGCGTTTGAGGGTGAGTGGGTGGGCAGGCGAGAGAGGGTGAGTGGGTGGCCGGGCGGAAGAGGGTGAGTGGGTGGCCGGGAGAGGGTGGGTGGGTGGACGGGAGAGGGTGGGTGGACGGGAGAGGGTGGGTGGGTGGGCGGGAGAGGGTGAGTGGGTGGGTGGGAGAGGGTGAGTGGGTGAGTGGGCGGGAGAGGGTGAGTGGGTCAGTGGGCGGGAGAGGGTGAGTGGGTGAGTGGGTGGGAGAGGGTGAGTGTGTGGGTGGGCGGGAGAGGGTGGGTGGGTGGGAGAGGGTGAGTGGGTGGGCGGGAGAGGGTGAGTGGGTGGGAGAGAGTGAGTGGGTGGGTGGGCGGGAGAGGGTGAGTGTAGAGGTTGAGTGGGTGAGTGGGTGGGTGGGCGGGAGAGGGTGAGTGGGTGGGTGGGCGGGAAAGGGTGGGTGGGCGGGAGAGGGTGAGTGGGTGGGTGGGCGAGAGAGGGTGAGTGGGTGGGCAGGAGAGGGTGAGTGGGTGGGTGGGCGGGAGAGGGTGAGTGGGTGGGAGGGCGGGAGAGGGTGAGTGGGTGGGTGGGCGGGAGAGGGTGAGTAGGTGGGTGGGCGGGAGAGGGTGAGTAGGTGGGTGGGTGACTGGGTACTTGTGGTGACACACTAATATACACACACATATATATATATATATATATATATATATATATATATTATATATATATATATACACACACACACACACACACACATATATACACACACACACACACACACATATACACACACACACACACATATATACACACACACACACACACATATATACACACACACACACACACACATATATACACACACACACACACACACATATACACACACACACACACATATATTCACACACACACACACACACACATATATATTCACACACACACACACATATATATACACACACACACATATATATATATTGTGACAAACGGCTTACTCCGGGGCTCCGCCGTCTGTCCGGGACTGTTAGAACACGGTCTTTTAGGGTAGGTTAAATGATGAGACGTCACGTACTGTTCCTTTAAACAGGCTATGCCTGGTTTATTCAGTCCCAGGCACTGAGACTGCCACAGTTTAAACAGAAAACAAAGCCAAACAAAAAAGCTGCTCGTCTGAGCGATAACTTAAACTTAGATGTCCCTGACTCAGAGTTGGAAGTGGCTTGTCCACTTCCACCAACAAAATAAGTACCTTTGCAGTCTTTAGACAAACTAACAGAATGAATGAAGCGATTTGGGAAAGAGGCTTTCTCACCCCTCTGCAGTTCAGCAGCCTTCCAGGCTCTTGGGCGGGGCCCAGAGGAAACAGGAAACAGGTCTTATATACCTGAACTCTAATCAGCATGACAGGTGACAGAAAACAGGCAGCAGACAAACTGTGGAATGGAGTGCCTGTACCACGAGGCTGCCCTGTTCAGCTTAGACAGGACAGAAACTGTTCAGTATCCTGGGAGCCCTGTATATGGAGTTTATTACCAACCCCTGGTTTCTGTCACATATCCTCCCCCCCAGCTCAGACCTCGAGGGGTGAGCGACCATGGATATTAGGGAGTGCATCCTTGACAACCCGTCGGCATTGCCATGTTTGTGCCCCGACCTGTGTTCCACAGAAAATTTAAAGGGCTGTAGGCTTAGGAACCACCTGGTCACCCTAGCGTTCTTCTCCCTATTTTGACACATCCAGGTAAGGGGTGCATGATCTGTGACCAATCGGAACTTTCTCCCCAACAGATAATACTTGAGTGTCTCTACAGCCCACTTTATTGCGAGACACTCTTTCTCGACTATGGAGTAATTTTTCTCCTGGGGATTTAGTTTCCTACTTAAATAAAGGATGGGGTGCTCCTCCCCTTGAGACTCCTGGGAGAGTACCGCCCCCAGCCCTACCTCAGATGCGTCGGTTTGGACTACGAACTCTTTGGAGAAGTCAGGTGTGACCAACACTGGTTGGGCACAGAGAGCTTCTTTCAGGCTTCTAAAGGCCTGTTCGGCTTCGGGGGACCACTTTACCATTAGCGGTCCTCTTGCTTTTGTGAGGTCGGTTAGTGGGGTTGCCTTAGTTGCAAAATTGGGAATAAACCTCCTATAGTAGCCAATTAACCCCAAAAAGGTCCTTACTTGTTTTTTTGTGACTGGCCTTGGCCAATTTTGTATCGCCTCTACTTTGAGTGTTTGTGGTTTGAGTAACCCTCTACCAATAGAATACCCCAGATACTTGGCCTCCTCCAGACCAATAGTGCATTTAGCGGGGTTAGCAGTTAGTCCAGCAGACCGAACTGCGTCGAGCACAGCTTGGACCTTTGGAAGGTGGGACTGCCAATCTTCACTATGGATTACCACATCATCCAGGTAGGCGGCAGCGTACCGAACATGTGGTTTTAAAATTTTATCCATCATTCTTTGGAATGTGGCGGGAGCTCCATGTAAGCCAAAAGGCAGCACCTTATATTGAAAGAGGCCGTCTGGGGTTGAGAAGGCTGTTTTTTCTTTTGCCCTTTCTGTGAGGGGAACCTGCCAGTACCCTTTTGTTAGGTCTAGGGTTGTGAGATATCGGGCTTTGCCCAGTCTCTCTACAAGTTCATCCACCCTGGGCATAGGATAAGTATCAAATTTTGACACCGCGTTTAGTTTCCGGTAGTCATTACAAAACCTTGTTGTACCGTCTGGCTTTGGGACTAAAACTATAGGGCTGTTCCACCCACTTTGGGATTCCTCAATTACGCCTAGTTTTAGCATTTTTTTAACCTCTAAACTTATAGCCTCTCTCTTGGCCTCTGGGATTCGGTACGGTTTAAGGTTAACTCGGACCCCCGGTTCAGAGACTATGTCATGTTTAATTACGTTAGTTTTACCTGGCTGTGTAGAGAAGATTTCTTTGTTCCTTCTCACTAAACTCTGGACCTCTTGTTTCTGATGCACGGACAGTGTTTCAGCTATGCTAACCTCTGGGTCAGTTTCTTGATTCTCTGACGGACCTGGGGGTACTAGGGTTAACAAGACCTCTCTATCTTTCCAGGGCTTGAGTAGGTTTATATGGTAAATTTGCTCAGGTTTCCTCCTACCTGGCTGCCTTACCCTATAATTTACTTCTCCCACTCTTTCCAAGACCTCATATGGCCCATGCCATTTAGCAAGGAATTTACTCTCCACGGTGGGAACCAGAACTAGTACCCTATCACCTGGAAAAAAAATTCTGACCCTAGCACCCTTATTATACGTATTCCTTTGTGCTTCTTGAGCTTTCTCCATGTGTTCCCTCACTATGGGTAGGACTGCAGCAATGCGGTCCTGCATTTGGGCAACATGCTCTATTACACTTCTGTAAGGGGTAACCTCGTGTTCCCAAGTTTCTTTGGCTATATCCAGTAAGCCCCTTGGATGTCGGCCATACAATAGTTCAAACGGGGAGAAGCCTGTGGATGACTGGGGAACTTCCCTAATGGCAAATAACAGGTATGGTAACAAACAGTCCCAGTTTTTCCCATCCTTATCGACCGCCCGGCGTAACATGCTCTTTAAGGTTTTATTGAACCTTTCCACTAAACCATCTGTTTGTGGATGATAGACTGAGGTTCTGAGATGCTTGATTTTTAGGAGTTTACATAGCTCTTTTGTTACTTGGGACATAAATGGTGTTCCCTGGTCAGATAAGATCTCTTTAGGAATTCCGACCCGGGAAAACAGAAGTACTAACTCTTTTGCTATGTTTTTAGCAGAGGTGCTACGTAGGGGAACTGCCTCCGGATATCGGGTAGCATAATCTAATATTACCAATATATGCTGATGTCCCCTAGCAGACTTTATTAGGGGTCCTACTAGATCCATAGCAATCCGGTCAAATGGTACCTCTATTATGGGAAGGGGTACCAATGGGCTGCGGTATGCTTTGAACGGGGCGGTGATCTGACATTCTGGGCATGAGGAACAATAGTTTGTAATTTCTGCCAGAACCCCAGGCCAATAAAAGCTTCGGAGAACCTTTTCTTTTGTCTTTTCCACCCCTAGGTGTCCCCCCAATGGATGACTATGTGCGAGGTGTAATACTACGTTACGGAATGTCCGTGGTACCAACAATTGTTTAGTTGTAACTGATTTTCTTTTATCAACCCGATATACTAGGTCGTTCTCTACCTCGAAGTAGGGGTAAGCAAGTGACCTATCTGGTTGGCCATGAGTACTATTCTGGTCCCGTATATTTCCCCTTGCTACCGCTAATGTGGGGTCCTCCCACTGGGCCTTCTTAAAACTCCCAGGACTGACCTCTAGGTCAGCGAGGGTCTTATCCTGTACTGGGGGGGTAAGTGCCTGATCAACATCTTGATTTGGGGTATTCCCTACCAAAGTAGTGATGGGGAAGGGAATTTCACAGCACTCCTCCTTTTCCCCCTTCTTATTTGGGCCCTCGTCAACCTCCATTTCTGAAAAAGGGAAAGGATTTGTTTCTTCTAACACTTCGTTATGGTCTGCTATTGAACTCTGGGCGCTATTCTGAGCTGGGGACCACATTTTTAGAAAATGGGGAAAGTCGGTCCCTATTAACACATCATGTGCCAGTTTGGGTACAACACCCACCTTGAAATCTAAAGAACCAAATTCTGTTTCAAAAAAAACATCAAC
>NC_134483.1:90767496-90772496 GCF_040206685.1 Ascaphus truei | reverse complement strand
GGATATGGGTGACTGCGAAGTCACTATTAAGCTAAGGGCCCGTTGGTGCACTTGTGAATGTAAAGTACCTGCCGAGCACTCCAGTACTCGGATCAGCAACTGCTTCACAAAGGATCCGTCGCTCGGTGATTCCGTCTGATTCCAAACGGGTTCTTTGCACGAGGACCGCCAAGGCGATCTCACCCTGGATATAGTCTCTGTGAGCCCCGACTTGAGCCCGAACCTCTTCACAGGAACCTCAGCGTCCGCTGTGTCCCTATCTATCACTGGCACTACGTGACACGGTCCCTAACCTAGGGCCTGTCCCTGTAGCACCACAAACTTGGGAGTGAGGACCTATCTGGGACCTAAGGGATTAATAGCCTGCTCCGCTCCCCTAACTCTTCCCTGTCCTGACTCTAGCTAATACTAACAGCGCCTGCAGCAAACACACTGCACACACACAGTCAACCTGCAGCAACAACACACAGCACACACTGCTCACACTGTGCCTACTTGTCAGCGCTCACAGCACTACCAGCCATGACACTGACAAGCCTGCACCCTCGCACACCTAAGGGCAGAGTCCCTAACCTAGGGGCTGTCCCTCAGTACTACCCACTACCCTGGTGGGGATTGGGCCTACCTGGGACTTGGAGATCCTTACCTGGTGTAGGAGCCACTTGCTCCCTACATCCTTCCTCCCACTCCCTGCTCCCAGCTTCAACTGCCAAACGTGGTCCCCGCAACATTGTAGCCTTCCTCCACAGGAGAAGCTGCAAAACCCTATTTGCTGGCTGGCTGCACGTGATGTGGGTGAAAGGGCAGTCCCCAGAGGCTGCTGGGAATTGTAGTCCACTCAGGACCTCTTTAGCATTGGTACCGCGTGCGCTACCCTTACTGCGCCTGCGCGACCAATGCGCACGCTCGCGCAACCTGTCATGGCGGCCCCCGCTAGCCGGGTGTGCCGCAGAGCCTCGGAGCGCTACATGGGGGGACACTGGGGCTGAAAAGAGACCGGGGTTACATATATATAGAAGTGAAGGGTTAACTAGGGTGTTAGGATGGGAACAAATAACTCCAGAGCAGGGCTTTAAAAGGCAGGAAGTGGTTCCTTGTCATTGATACCTGTTCCAGAACCTGCAGAGACATGTCAAGCAAGAGGCTGTGGGACTTCCCAGAAGGGTGTACCGGGGAGCTGCAGGACTGCCATGAACCAGGTTAGCCAGGAGGAAGTCAAACTGCCCAGAGGATGTGTCTGGAACAGGATATGGACTTTCCTCAGGAGCCTAAATTAAGGACAATTTAGTCTGCTTTTGTTGCACTGCCTGTGATTTAGCTATCCCTGAGTTTTGTCTATCCGGTAAACGGGGTAGTCGTCCGGGATAGTTAGGAGCAAGATGTATACTATGTAGTTAGTGTTCAGAGAGGAGCTAGGTATTTTGTTTTATCGTTGTTTTGTTTTATGCCTGTAAGAATAAACCTGCTAACAGATTCTTATGCTTCCTGCCTTTAATGTGAGACAAAGATCCTGCAACGTGGTGAGTTGTCACTATATATATATATATATATATAAACACAAATAAATAGTAGCGCTAGATAGTGAATAATATATATAGTGGAGTGTGCAAGACAATATAGTGTTAAAAATTTTAAAAGTGTAATTGAAATAAGACACATATGCTGTGAAAAAAGTGAAAAAGTGTCAATCCAATGTTAAAAAATGATGAAAAAAGTCCAGTATCAAGAACAATCCTTACGGGGGAGGCAAAAGTTTTAGCAGTGATCAAGCCTGACCACAATTCATGCAAAAAAAAACAAAAAGAAAGAAGCGCCAGCTCCGTGATGTAATAGAGAAAATAAATGAGATTTAATGAGAGGTGGAGTGGTCAAATAGACAATATAAGATCAAAGATACAAGGAGGGGAGAAGAGGGAAAAACATCAGTTCCATTTGTAACGAGATATAGTAAATCTGCTAGAGATATTAGGAAGATCATTCACAAACATTGGGGTATCTTACATAAAGACCCAATGTTACAGCAGATTTTACCATCTAAACCGGAAATTATCTTTACCAGGGCAACCAATCTAAAACAAAGATTAGCCCCCAGTTGTTTAAAAAAGGACAATGTAAAACCAGTCACTATAACCACAGGGTTTTTTAAATGCCAAATGTGCAAAGGTTGCAAACTTCATCCAAACTCACTAAAGAGCTATAAAACGATTAAGTCAGAAGTCACAAATGATACTTATGACATAAAAGATATGA
Organism: Ascaphus truei; assembly: GCF_040206685.1. Taxonomy (NCBI): domain Eukaryota; kingdom Metazoa; phylum Chordata; class Amphibia; order Anura; family Ascaphidae; genus Ascaphus; species Ascaphus truei. The sequence continues at coordinate 90,770,246 of NC_134483.1, read as the reverse complement.
TCGATTGTAACTCAAGCTTTGTAGTTTATTTGTTGCAATGTCCTTGCAACAAACAATACATTGGGAGAACAACGAGAAAACTGAAAATCCGCATAGCGGAACATGTAAGAAACATAGAAAAGGGCCTGCAACAACATAGTGTGTCAAAACACTTTAGAGACTTCCATGGCCAGGACCCTAAGGGTCTGAAATTTGTAGGTATTGAGAAAATCAGACCTAGTTGGAGAGGGGGTAATCCTGTGAATAAAATATCAAGACAGGAAACATACTGGATCTATGCCCTCAAAACACTAACTCCGCTAGGTCTCAATATTGACATAGACCTAGGATCCTTTTTAAGAGATTAATTAACATCTTTGTCAAATCTATATCTTACATTGAGTTCAGCATCACAATCAATGAGAATAAAGCGGTTTATAGTACGATAAAACTAATCCTCTCCCAAGTATAAGATCATGATGTATCATTACACAATAATTAGGATGTGGTTAAGCAACTTTTTTAATATAATTTTAATTTGTGTGAAATGGTTTTTCCATGTGTTAGTAAGATATATTTACTTACGCATTGCCCTATATGGAAGCTTGAGTATTTCCATCAAATATGCCATGTAATGAATACAAAATGCATATCATCAATTGGCTACTGTGTAACCCTTTATAGATTCTGTTTCAATACATAAATCAAGATTATGCCAATGTATGTGTACAAAATATTAATTTATGGTTCTGTATAAATCAAATGTATCGTGCCCACACGAGGTGACCCATAGGTATCACATTAAGGAATGAATGTGCGTCTTTCATTATCTCATTGGAAATGCTTTTACAATGTACAGCAGTTGGAATTAACGTAACTGGTTTCAAATTTAAACCACCCCCCTAAGAATAAGAAATTCATACTATGAGGAACAATATATACCATTTGTAACAACTCAAACAAATTAGCGACATATTGTGGTTTGTCTAGCATATAATGTGGGAATGTACTATGTTACACCTCAATAAAGCCTCTCTATTGGAGGTGTATCCAAATAGTACCTATTTACAATTAGTCCATCCAAATTGAGGGACTCAAATGGTTAAGAAAATACATCAATTATCTATTGCTCCTTAATTAGTTAGATATCAGGTGAGATGTTCATGTATAACTGTATTTATAGCATAATGATATAGATTTCCATAGAATTTGTAATATCCACTAGGTGGTATGAGGACTTATTGTCTTTAACTGTTGGCAACAACACAAAAATAAAACCTCAATAGAAGACATTTTTGCTGTATAATGTAATTATCAATTTCAATTAAGAGGTGCCTTTTGCAATTTTTTAATTAACTGGATAGCCAATCATGTAATGAAGGAGGGTATATCTACACAGGATTAGGGACATACAGTGAGATCAGCCCCTGACGAAGCCGAAAGGAGAAACGCGTAGGGCGTGGTTTTGAATTACTGAGAGTGAGCACAGGACATTTGGGAGAATAGCCAGCAATATTCAGTTGTCTGGCAGGGATCTATATCGATGTACCTGTACGGTACATGTTTCTAACCAGTTGGTGTGGGACGTAGATCAACAGTGACCGGGAGATTTGGATCCAGAATCTCGCGAGAAGACGTGACGTCACCACGCCGCCGTGTGCAGGCGGACGGCCACGGAGGACGGGAGCAGTGAGAGAAGCGGGGAGGTCCACAGACGACCGAGACGGACAGTAACCAAGTGGGAAAACATCACACTATGCCCCTGAAGTAGCGTGAGTACTACTAGCACATTAGGTGCAGCTAAAGAGACACACGGCCCTTTACTACGGGTCTCGCAACAACGGAGCTAGTACCCCGCCCTCAGAGGCTCTGGACATTATTGGGAGTGCCCTATTAAGTGACTCCATACCCTTGGAAGTTGGCCATAACACCGCATGTGGTTATAAGGACATTACATAAGGAGCCAATAGAGACTGTGTATAGATCCACGGATACCCACCCTTGATGAGTGTGAGAAGCTCTAAATTCTCAAACGCTTTTACCCAAACTCACAAAGTGTGAGTATTTTACCTATTGTCATTTTTTATTTAATTTTATAATAAACTGTGTTACACTATGTATGTGTCCCACTTCTCTTCCAACATGTGATACTTCACACGAGGATACGTTTCCAGTGGATGAGTTGCTGCTGGCTGTTCCAGGTCTTCATTAATTGTTCCAGATCCCAGAGTGGATACAAGGCCTGATTATATCTTACCTGCTGTAAGTGCATATCTTACCCTCTGGCAGACAAATTGTTTGAACGTATTACCCTATGTTTGTTTTTCTTGTTTTTACTTGCGCCTAGGTCACTCTTGTTTGGATATCCTTCTAATACCAGCCCGTGGAGCGGTAGACCTTCTGGCTGCAGACTAAATCAGGGAAAGTTAGATTGTGAGGTAGTATACCCTCCTATATATGTGGTAAATATTATTATTAATCTCTCTGTGATTGCGCTTATTGTAGTTTTCTGTTCTGTATATATATATATATATATATATATATATATATATATATATATATACAGTGCTTGACAAATCACCCAAAAATCTACTCGCCGAACCAAAAAATCTACTCGCCACCTAGTCCCGCCCCCAACTCCGCCCCTAGTCCCGCCCCCAACCCCGCTTTAAAATAAAATATATAAATAAAATATTTAATAAATTCCTAGTAAGAACAACATTCGTTTTTGACATAAATGTATTTATTGTATTACATTATACTACAATTAG